>NC_086448.1:165636075-165671075 GCF_028390025.1 Pseudophryne corroboree
TAGAATATATATATATATATATATAGAATATATATATATATATATATATATATATATATATATATATAGAATATATATATATATATATATATATATATATATATATATATATATAGATGCTGGCAATAAGGACGGCACTTGAAGACTTTCAAAAGTGGAAAAACAACGTATGCTGTTTATTACAACGTTTCGGGGTCGCAGCCCCTTCGTCAGGATACATAACAGTGATAAAAACAGTGTTTAAATACCTGTGCAGAGAAGAGGTTCACCACGCCATCTCCGTCCACGCTGCCCGCCGCCTGGGTCCCGGAACTGACGTCACTCCGCCCCCCCGGAAATGACGCAGCCCAGGCCCGTCCGGCCGGCGTGATGCAACGAGGACAGTGGTAACCAGGGAAACCAACAAACATTGCTGTGACCGGCCAATCCGGCCACAGTCTATTGTAAACAATAATAAAGTGACATGTGCATGACATCAGATAATCCGTGATACTTTTCCCTTATGATCCATTTCAACAGAAAACAAATAATAAGAATTTACTTACCGATAATTCTATTTCTCGTAGTCCGTAGTGGATGCTGGGGACTCCGTCAGGACCATGGGGATTAGCGGCTCCGCAGGAGACAGGGCACAAAAATAAAGCTTTAGGATCAGGTGGTGTGCACTGGCTCCTCCCCCCATGACCCTCCTCCAAGCCTCAGTTAGGATACTGTGCCCGGACGAGCGTACACAATAAGGAAGGATCTTGAATCCCGGGTAAGACTCATACCAGCCACACCAATCACACCGTACAACTTGTGATCTGAACCCAGTTAACAGTATGACAAAACGTAGGAGCCTCTGAACAGACGGCTCACAACAATAACAACCCGATTTTTTTGTAACAATAACTATGTACAAGTATTGCAGACAATCCGCACTTGGGATGGGCGCCCAGCATCCACTACGGACTACGAGAAATAGAATTATCGGTAAGTAAATTCTTATTTTCTCTAACGTCCTAAGTGGATGCTGGGGACTCCGTCAGGACCATGGGGATTATACCAAAGCTCCCAAACGGGCGGGAGAGTGCGGATGACCCTGCAGCACCGAATGAGAGACTCCATGTCCTCCTCAGCCAGGGTATCAAATTTGTAGAATTTAGCAAACGTGTTTGCCCCTGACCAAGTAAATGCTCAGCAAAGTTGTAAAGCCGAGACCCCTCAGGCAGTCGCCCAAGATGAGCCCACTTCCTTGTGGAATGGGCTTTTTCTGATTTTGTCTGTGGCAAGCCTGCCACAGAATGAGCAAGCTGAATTGTACTACAAATCCAGCGAGCAATCGTCTGTTTAGAAGCAGGAGCACCCATCTTGGGTGCATACATGCTAAACAGCGAGTCAGATTTTCTGACTCCAGTCGTCCTGGAAACATATATTTTCAGGGCCCTGACAACGTCAAGTAACTTGGAGTCCTCCAAGTCCCTAGTAGCCGCAGGTACCACAATAGGTTGGTTCATGTGAAAAACAGAAAACACCTTAAGGAGAAATTGAGGACGAGTCCTCAATTCTGCCCTGTCAGAATGAAAAATTAAGTAAGGGCTTTTATATGATAAAGCCGCCCATTCTGACACACGCCTGGCTGAAGCCAGGGCTAATAGAATCTTCACCTTCCATGTGAAATATTTTAATTCCACAGTGGTGAGTGGATCAAACCAATGTGACTTTAGGAAACTCAAAACAACATTGAGATCCCAAGGTGCCACTGGGGGCACAAAAGGAGGCTGTATATGCAGTACCCCTTTTACAAACGTCTGAACTTCAGGCACTGAAGCCAGTTCTTTCTGGAATAAATTTGACAGGGTCGAAATTTGAACCTTAATGGACCCTAATTTTAGGCCCATAGACAGTCCTGTTTTCAGGAAATGTAGGAAACGACCCAGTTGGAATTCCTCTGTAGGGACCTTCTTGGCCTCACACCACGCAACATATTTTCGCCAATTGCGGTGAAAATGTTTTGCGGTTACATCCTTCCTGGCTTCGACCAGGGTAGGGATGACTTCATCTGGAATGCCCTTTCAGGATCCGGCGTTCAACTGCCATGCCGTCAAACGCAGCCGCGGTAAGTCTTGGAACAGACAAGGCCCCTGCTGGAGCAGGTCCTTTCTTAAAGGTAGAGGCCACGGTTCTTCCGTGAGAATCTCTTGAAATTCCGGGTACCAAGTCCTTCTTGACCCATCCGGAACCACGAGTATCGTTCTTACTCATCTCCTTGATTCTCAGTACTTTGGTATGAGATGCATAGGAGGGAACACATACCATGACTGGTACACCCACAGTGTTACCAGAGCGTCCACCGCTATTGCCTGAGGGTCCCTTGACCTGGCGCAATATCTGTCTAGTTTTTTGTTCAGGCGGGACGCCATCATGTCCACCTTTGGTTTTTCCCAACGGTTTACAATCATGTGGAAGACTTCCCGATGAAGTCCCCACTCTCCCGGGTGGAGGTAATGCTGAGGAAGTCTGCTTCCCAGTTTTCCACTCCCGGAATTAACACTGCTGAGAGTGTTATCACATGATTTTTCGCCCAGCGAAGAATCCTTGCAGTTTCTGCCATTTCCCTCCTGCTTCTTGTGCCGCCCTGTTTTCGTGGGCGACCGCCGTGATGTTGTCCCACTGGATCAATACCGGCTGACCTTGAAGCAGAGGTCTTGCTAAGCTTAGAGCCTTGTAAATTGGCCTTAGCTCCAGTATATTTATGTGGAGAGAAGTCTCCAGACTTGATCACACTCCCTGGAAATTTTTTCCTTGTGTGACTGCTCCCCAGCCACTCAGGCTGGCATCCGTGGTCACCAGGACCCAGTCCTGAATGCCGAATCTGCGGCCCTTTCATAGATGAGCACTCTGCAGCCACCGCAGAAGAAACACCCTTGTCCTTGGAGACAGGGTTATCCGCTGATGCATCTGAAGATGCGATCCGGACCATTTTCCCAGCAGATCCCACTGAAAGGTTCTTGCGTGAAATCTACCGAATGGGATCGCTTTGTAAGAAACCACCATTTTTCACAGGACCCTTTGTGCAATGATGCACTGATACTTTTCCTGGTTTTAGGAGGTTCCTGACTAGCTCGGATAACTCCCTGGCTTTCTTCTCCGGGAGAAAACATCCTTTTCTGGACTGTGTCCAGAATCATCCCTAGGAACATTAGACGTGTTGTCGGAAAAAGCTGCGATTTTGGAATATTTAGAATCCACTCGTGCTGTCGTAGAACTACTTGAGATAGTGCTACTCCGACCGCCAACTGTTCTCTGGACCTTGCCCTTATCAGGAAAGCGTCCATATTTCTTTTAGGAAGAATCATCATTTCGGCCATTACCTTGGTAAAGACCCGGGGTGCCGTGGACAATCCAAACGGCAGCGTCTGAACTGATAGTGACAGTTCTGTACCACGAACCTGAGATACCCTTGGTGAGAAAGGCAAAATTTGGACTTGTAGGTAAGCGTCCCTGATATCCAGTGACACCATATCGTCCTGGTTCGCTATCACTGCTCTGAGTGACTCCATCTTGATTTGAACCCTTGTATGTAATTGTTCAAATCTTTTAGATCTCACCGAGCCGTTTGGCTTCAGTACCACAATATAGTGTGGAATAATACCCCTTCCCTTGTTGTAGGAGGGGTACTTTGATTATCACGTGCTGGGAATACAGCCTGTGAATTTTTTTTTTTTTTTTTAATACTGCCTCCCTGTCGGAGGGAGACGTTGGTAAAGCAGACTTCAGGAACTTGTGAGGGGAAGACGTCTCGAATTTCCAATGTACACCTGGGATACTACGTGTAGGATCCAGGAGTCCACTTGCGAGTGAGCCCACTGCGTGCTGAAACTCTTGAGATGACCCCCCACCGCACCTGAGTCCGCTTGTATGGCCCCAGCGTCATGCTGCGGACTTGGCAGAAGCTGTGGAGGACTTCTGTTCCTGGGAATGAGCTGCCTGCTGCAGTCTTCTTCCCTTTCCTCTAACCCTGGGCAGATATGACTGGCCTTTTGCCCGCCTGCCTTTATGGGTACGAAAGGACTGAGACTGAAAAGACTGTGTCCTTTTCTGCTGAGATGTGACTTGGGGTAACAAAAGTGGATTTTCCAGCTGTTGCCATGGCCACCAGGTCCGATGGACCGCCCCTTTATACGGCAATACTTCCATGTGCCGTCTGGAATCTGCATCACCTGACCACTGTCGTGTCTATAAACATCGTCTGGCAGATATGGACATCACATCTACTCTTGATGCCAGAATGCAAATATCCCTCTGCGCATCTCGCATATATAGAAATGCATCCTTAAAATGCTCTATAGTCAATAAAATATTGTTCCTGTCAAGGGTATCAATATTTTCAGTCAGGAAATCCGACCAAGCCCCCCCAGCGCTGCACATCCAGGCTGAGGCGATTGCTGGTCGTAGTATAACACCAGTATGTGTGTATATACTTCTTAGGATATTTTTCAGCTTCCTATCAGCTGGCTCCCTGAGGGCGGCCGTATCTGGAGACGGTAACGCCACTTGTTTTTATAAGCGTGTGAGCGCCTTATCCACCCTAAGGTGTGTTTCCCAACTCGCCCTCACTTCTGGCGGGAAAAGGTATACCTCCAATAATTTTCCATCGGAGGAAACCCACGTATCATCACACACTTTAATTTATCTGATTCAGGAAAAACTACAAGTAGATTATTCCCACCCTACATAATACCCTTATTTGTGGTACTTGTAGTATCAGAAATATGTAACACCTCCTTCATTGCCCTTAACATGTAACGTGTGGCCCTAAAGGAAAATACGTTTGTTTCTTCACCGTCGACACTGAAGTCAGTGTCCGTGTCTGTGTCGACCAACTGAGGTAAATGGGCGTTTTTACAAGCCCCTGACGGTGTCTGAGACGCCTGGACAGGTACTAATTTGTTTGCCGGCCGTCTCATGTCGTCAACCGACCTTGCATCGTGTTGACATTATCACGTAATTCCTAAATAAGCCATCCATTCCGGTGTCGACTCCCTAGAGAGTGACATCACCCATACAGGCAATTTGCTCCGCCTCCTCACCAACATCGTCCTCCTACATGTCGACACACACGTACCGACACACAGCACACACACAGGGAATGCTCTGATAGAGGACAGGACCCCACTAGCCCTTTGGGGAGACAGAGGGAGAGTTTGCCAGCACACACCAAAAACGCTATAATTATACAGGGACAACCCCTTATACAAGTGTTTTCCCTTATAGCATTTTCACATATGTAATCATATCGCCAAATAAGTGCCCCCCCTCTCTGTTTTAACCCTGTTTCTGTAGTGCAGTGCAGGGGAGAGCCTGGGAGCCTTCCTCTCAGCAGAGCTGAGCAGGAAAATGGCGCCGTGTGCTGAGGAGAATAGGCCCCGCCCCCTAAAACGGCGGGCTCTTCTCCCGGAGTTTGTGAGATCTGGAAGGGGTTAAATACATCCATATAGCCTCAAGGGCTATATGTGATGTATTTTAGCCATAAAAAAGGTATAATACATTGCTGCCCAGAGCGCCCCCCCCCAGCGCCCTGCACCCTCAGTGACCGCTGGTATGAAGTGTGCTGACAACAATGGCGCACAGCTGCAGTGCTGTGCGCTACCTTATGAAGACTGAAAGTCTTCTGCCGCCTGTTTCTGGACCTCTGGACCTCTTCAACTTCGGCATCTGCAAGGGGGGTCGGCGGCGCGGCTCCGGGACGAACCCCAGGGTGAGACCTGTGTTCCGACTCCCTCTGGAGCTAATGGTGTCCAGTAGCCTAAGAATCCAATCCATCCTGCACGCAGGTGAGTTGAAATTCTCTCCCCTAAGTCCCTCGATGCAGTGAGCCTGTTGCCAGCAGGACTCACTGAAAATAAAAAACCTAAAAAACTTTTTCTAAGCAGCTCTTTAGGAGAGCCACCTAGATTGCACCCTGCTCGGACGGGCACAAAAACCTAACTGAGGCTTGGAGGAGGGTCATGGGGGGAGGAGCCAGTGCACACCACCTGATCCTAAAGCTTTATTTTTGTGCCCTGTCTCCTGCGGAGCCGCTAATCCCCATGGTCCTGACGGAGTCCCCAGCATCCACTTAGGACGTTAGAGAAATGTAGAATACACAATCAATCCCAACTACTCCCCTGCACCAGCTGATTTTTGCAGATAGGTGCTACAATACAAAACCTTGATGTAGGCATACTTAAAGACCTTAATAATGGGGAAACCCTTATCTCTCAATACAACCACATATTAGTGGTATTCCCTCGGTTTCTACCTACAATCACATTCCTGTCAGCATCCAGCTAGACATTTAAATCACTACAGAAAACATCTTAAACTGAGGGCTTCGTTTAGACCTTTAGGAAATTGTGTATTTAACGTAAAGATCCACTTTGCTTCCACCTGTAGAAGCTTTTTAGATCTATCACCCCCACGTATGGAGAAAGGCACTTGGTCAATTATTTTATAGCGTAGTGTCGCCATCCCATGTTTTGCTAGCAAAAAGGGACGCGCCACCGGTTGGTCGCTATTGCCAGATTTGATGGCTTCTCGAATGGCATAACGATGCTGTGCCATTCTTGTTTTAAAGGCACACTCAGTTTTGCCTACGTATGCCAATCCACATGGGCACGTGAGCAAATATATGACAAACTTAGAGTCACAAGACAGCGGGTATCTTATATGATATTTCTTCCCTGTATGTGGGTGTTGAAACGTGTCCCCAGCAACCAGGTAGCTGCATGTAGTACAACCACTACATTTGTGGCACCCATTTTTACGTTTAAGAAAATTTGAATTAGATTGGCCTCTACCTACTTTGGATATATCGGTTTTAACCACATAGTCCCGTATGTTACGGCTTCTAGAATAGCTCGATAATAATTTGGACTGATAAATGTCTCCTAATTCTCTGTCTGACGCTACTATGGGCCACAGCTGTCTAGTCCGTTTAGCTAAATTTTTGCTGCTGGTGCTATATCTTGTCACCCAGGGCACCCTCCCCTTTAGTTGGTTCTGTTCATTTTGTTTAAGTAACTGTTGTCGTGTGGTTTTTAGTGCTTTACTCCTAGCTTGTTCCAGGAGATCCAACGGGTATCCCCTATCTCTAAATTTGGCAACCATCACGTCTAGTTGTCTATCTCTGTCTGCCTCAATGTTGTTAATGCGGCAGACTCGCAACAATTGAGAATACGGCAAACCCCATATAGTGGACTGCGGGTGAAAACTGTCAAACTTCAATAAATTGTTCCTATCTGTGGCCTTGGTGTATAATTTTGTGTTAATGACCCCCTCCTTGATCAAGATACATACATCTAGAAAATTAATTTGTTCCTCATTAACCTCTATAGTAAATTTAATGGGACTCTGTGTGGAATTATGCTGTGCTATAATGGACAACAGTTGCAATTTATTGCCTCTTCAAAAGATCAGCACGTCATCAATATAACGCTGATATAGGCACAAATGTGACGCTATTGTTGTGTTTTGAAAGAATAATTCCCTTTCCACCTCCCACATAAATGTGTTGGCGAATGCCGGAGCTACAGCAGATCCCATAGCGCAACCTGTGCGCTGAATGTAAAACTTATTGTCATAAAGGAAATAATTGTGTGTCAATGTGTACTCTACCAGTGTCAAGAAAAACTTAATGTTTGGGCCTAAATACTTCTGATTGTTAGTGATAAGCTGTTCTATTGCTACGATCCCCGCCCCATGGGGGATACTCGTATACAGGCTTGTCACGTCAATCGACGCCAAGACAACATCACGGGGCACTTCACCCATCACCTCGAAGAGTCGTAAAAGAGATGATGTGTCCTTCAGATGTGTGGGCGTGTTTTGTATGCATGGTTGGAGGAAACTATCACAGTAAATCGATAAGGCTTCACACAGGGACCCTCTGGCCGATATTATGGGTCTGCCTGGGGGATTTACCGGATCCTTATGGATCTTTGGAATTACATAAAAGATAGGAACAACTGGGAAATCCACTGTTAGTGCTTTACAAACTGCCATGTCAATAACACCATCATCTACTGCTTGTTTTAATAAACCATCCAACTCTCTCTTAAACCTAACAGTGGGATCTTTATCCAACCTGGAATAAGTGTCAGTATCAGACAATAGGCGTAAACATTCATTTTTATACTTGACTGTGTCAAGAATCACAATCCCCCCTCCCTTATCAGCCTGACGAATGATAATATCCTCCCTTTTACCAAGAGCCTTTAGCGCATCAAATTCTGCTCTGGACATATTGGGATACCTAATGTCCCTAGAGTCCTGTTCCAAAGTCTCTAACATGCGGCTAAAAGTCTTAATTGAGGCATTTGTAGTATAGGGATCAAAGGTAGACTTGTTTAATTTTCTCACCTGAGGTGGGAGTGATGTAATCGCTGTTGCCCCTGTCAACGCCTCGGATTTAGCAAAATGTTCCTTCAATTTCAATGTCCTAATGAGCTTGTAGTTCTCCACTTTCCGTTGAAAAGGATCTGCTGATGACGTGGGGATAAATGAAAGTCCCCTACTTAGCACCTTACATTCCATTTCAGAAATATGACCTGTGGACAAATCAAAAATTAACTGCGCTTCCCCCTCGGTGGTTTGGTGCTCGCACTTGCTCCTCGCCTGCCGCCTTTTTTGACCCCCTCGCCTCGTTGGGGCACCTCTCTTCATGCCAGTATCGCACTGGTCCGTACCCCTAAAGGGATCTCCCTTCTATTTTGTGGGGTGCCTTGCGTGTTTTCCTCCGTCTCACTGGCCGATGTGCTTGAATGGTATGGGCGCTGGAACCTGCGTCTGTAAAACGTAGGTTGTGCATTGCGAGGCTGTGTGGCTTGATTGCTCAGCCATGAATAAACTTCATGTTGGTCGTAATCTTGCTGAACTTTGACCCTCTTCTGCTTTTTAAACTTGATGAGGTCTACCTTGTATTGTTCAACCTCCTCTGAGAGCTTGTTTAGCCAATCTGGTATCGGAACCTTCTTCAGATCGTGTTCCGTCTCGAACAGTGCTAGTTTGTTCCTGGTTATATTTAATTCCCGGGTGGATTCTTCAATTACTAATAGTAACAAGTCCATTGAGCATTTATTTAGGACTGCTATCCACCTCTTACAGAAGTTAACATCATAACGACCCATGGTTGGCATATTATGAATGCGAAATCCACGAGGGATTTGTTTAGCTCTATGGTAATCAGAGAGGGTCATGGCGTGATAAAGAAAATCAATTTCTCTCTTGCGTAATTTCAGGAGCTCTCTATAAGTGTCCTCATTGGAAGTCCCTAGCTCCGTGTCAAAGATGGGTTCCTTACACAGGATGTTTTCTGCCTCCGCTTCAGAAAAACTTAGTGTATCATATGTGTCACATTGCAGGAACAGGGTAGCACCTTCTGCTGCTGTATCACCAGTGCTGGACATGTTGGGCGAACAAGTGATGTGCACTAACCGTGCAGTGTACCACAAATGTGGTTTTAGTGCAAATAAAGTGCTTTAAAGTGCTAGTGAAAAAAGAAGAACCTCCTGCGAATGGTTTAAAAGGGTGTATAGAGGGTGCCTTGGTCTTACCTAGGGGATCCCTGTAGCCTCAGAGCCCCTGGCTTACACAAAGTTCCAAATGACCCGGCACTCCTCACGCTCCCCAGCGTTTAGCATTAACTGCTCCCGTGCCTTTCCTCCTGGAACTGCGTCCAATGTACAGATGCTGGCAATAAGGACGGCACTTGAAGACTTTCAAAAGTGGAAAAACAACGTATGCTGTTTATTACAACGTTTCGGGGTCGCAGCCCCTTCGTCAGGATACATAACAGTGATAAAAACAGTGTTTAAATACCTGTGCAGAGAAGAGGTTCACCACGCCATCTCCGTCCACGCTGCCCGCCGCCTGGGTCCCGGAACTGACGTCACTCCGCCCCCCCGGAAATGACGCAGCCCAGGCCCGTCCGGCCGGCGTGATGCAACGAGGACAGTGGTAACCAGGGAAACCAACAAACATTGCTGTGACCGGCCAATCCGGCCAGAGTCTATTGTAAACAATAATAAAGTGACATGTGCATGACATCAGATAATCCGTGATACTTTTCCCTTATGATCCATTTCAACTGAAAACAAATATGTAGAATACACAATCAATCCCAACTACTCCCCTGCACCAGCTGATTTTTGCAGATAGGTGCTACAATACAAAACCTTGATGTAGGCATACTTAAAGACCTTAATAATGGGGAAACCCTTATCTCTCAATACAACCACATATTAGTGGTATTCCCTCGGTTTCTACCTACAATCACATTCCTGTCAGCATCCAGCTAGACATTTAAATCACTACAGAAAACATCTTAAACTGAGGGCTTCGTTTAGACCTTTAGGAAATTGTGTATTTAACGTAAAGATCCACTTTGCTTCCACCTGTAGAAGCTTTTTAGATCTATCACCCCCACGTATGGAGAAAGGCACTTGGTCAATTATTTTATAGCGTAGTGTCGCCATCCCATGTTTTGCTAGCAAAAAGTGACGCGCCACCGGTTGGTCGCTATTGCCAGATTTGATGGCTTCTCGAATGGCATAACGATGCATAGATATATATATATATATATATATATATATATATATATATATAGAATATATATATATATATATATATATATATATATATATAGAATATATATATATATATATCTATATATCTATCTATCTATCTCTATCTCTATATATATATCTATCTATCTCTATCTCTATATATATATAAAAAACTCTCTGTGGAGCGCGCTTATTTTGTAAACTAATGTAGTTAGATTGAGTTTAACAGATGATTCATAAAGAGAGGATGACCTTACACATGTAAACACCCATATTTAAAACACACGTCTTTTTATAAGAACAATATAGTTTAGATTCACATTCACATTAAGTTGAATTAATGATGAACATTTCATTTACAATGAAAACCGTTGAATGTTTCAGCATTATTCATGTAAAATATAATAAAATGAAATAAAACCTTTCATCCAACGCGTTTCGTCATATAACGACTTCTTCAGGGGTGTATTCTAAATAACAGTTCTCTGCTATTTTGCAAAAGCTGTATCATTCATAAAAGATAAGGGCTTTTAATTGAGCCAAGTATTTTGCTATAAATTGTTTATAGATTTAGAAAACTTGAGTAATAAGATTCTCAAATTATGACGACATTTAATGGGGTTCCTTATTATAGGTCACCTAGTAAATTGTTCTCAATGAGAAATATTATTTGTTTGTCTTGCTTCGTTAGATTAAAATTCCCGCAAGTAAAGCTGTATATCACAGTAAAGCTGTATATCACAGTAGTCATATAGGTCTGACAAAATAGGGATCCAATAATGGAATCTATATATTTGCCACAAATAAAACTCTGATGAAGCTATTTTGCATTGGTGAGTGCACTTTTGAACTGTTATATATATATATATATATATATATATATATATATATATACGCAAGGATTAATACTGCGCCACATGTGAGATAAAACAGATATGTTGTTTGGGAATGGCTAGTTAATATGACACTCCCCTATGCTGCTAACAGGGCGTCTGCTGTTACCCTCAATAAATACAGGGGTGGTAAAACCCTGATAAAAAATGTAGGAGAAAGGAGGGGATGAGTAGCGACCACGGTGTCAATAAATAAGGTAAAAATTGCCAGTAATAAACAACTATTTATTACCATAAAATCAAAACATAAAGGAGACACACAAAAATTGGGACAATAACATATACACAGCTGAACTAAAAGCACCAAATGAATATAAGAACAAATAAAAAGTTTTCCTTATCTTAGAGTGAGGTAGGTAAAGGTCATCCAACGCGTTTCGTCTGATGAGACTTCTTCAAAGGGTAGCGAAAAAGTGAACCTGGACAGCTATTTATAGCCATATCCCTTAATGGGAGGGTAGTGACATCATAAGGAGTCATGTGATCTAACTAACCAACATATACTTTATAAATATATAAATACACATAGAATCAATGTTTTCAGGTTAGTAGGGATTAAATGCAGGTAAAAATAGACATAAAAGAATGTGTAAAAGGTCCAAAAACACTATCAGTTCTTATATAATGAAAACAGCGGTATTTCCGCCACACTTCCGGTTGCGGCGGACGCAGCGCGTCACTTCCGCCCCATTTTGCAGCAGTCGCCCTTTAATACGCTGCCATTGTATTGTTTTACACAGGTGTGTGCGCAAAGGCTCCTTTGCACAATGTCAGACACATTGTTTCGTGGTGTGGGTGCTCCGTTCTAATGAATCTCAGAAGTAATACCACAATGCCTACTGTGGGGAAGCTGTAACATGCACTATCTACAGACTTTTCGCATTACAGATCGTATCTCCTACGAGGCCGCTAAGCTAAAAAAAAAAATTCAGATACCTACAAGAGCTGACAAATGTATAACACATTTTCTATACATCAATGGAACTTAAGATGTTTGGCTTTTCCATTAGATTTTCTAAGCACCTGGACGTAAAGCACTGTTACCTGTAATTTTAGGATATACATAGGAGAAAACTACGCACACTCAGCCACAATGGTCACATATATGGAGATCTGATAAAGTGAGAAACCATATAGATTATATTCGTGAGACTTAGTCATAGGTGGTTTTTCATACAGTAAAATTTGCATTTTAAGTTGTATGATCCATGGAATGTTTCTATGTAACTCTTAAATCACCAACTGTTCTTATTAGCACATAAAATAAAAAGGGAAACAATCACAGCAATACCAATCCTGTACTACCAAACTTGATGAATAGTGGCTATTCTTATGCCATAGGTTGTACACCTCTCCCTGAGCCACACACTCCGCACAGCTTCAAGGGCTCTCACCTGTGTCTGCAGAGTTTTCCGGTTCTGCTGCCTCAAGTCCATCCATACTATCTTCATCCTCCAAAGTTGCTTTTCCTCTACTCCGAGGCCTATAAAAGAAGGAAATTCCAATGAAACAGAGCTTTAATCAAGCACACAGCGTTGTTCTGCTGCTGACCCAAGTGTGCAATAAAAGACCCATGACAAACACTGACAAAACAACAAGTTAGAGAACAGAGACAGATGCTTGCTACTGGTCACCAGCAACCCAATTCTAGGCACCATAAATGTTTTCAACCCCTGAGGTGATCAGTCTGCTACAACAACAAAAAAAAAGTACTCATCAAAAAGGCTAAAACAGATTTACTTCTAGCATGTATTATGGGTATGGGTCGACTCAACTTAGGTCGACAGTCATTAGGTCAACATGGGCATTAGGTCGACATGAGTTTTTGGACTGTTTTTTGGTGTCTTTCTCTTTGTAAAGTGACGGGGAACCCCAATTAGTGCACCGTGTCCCTTCACATGGCACGCTTCACACGCCATGCTTCGGGCAAGGTGCCTCGCACCGCTACCGCTGTGCTCGGCACAGGTTATCGTTCCAATCATAGTCCACGTGGATCGTCAAGTGTAGAAAAATAAAAAAAATGGGGGGGGGGGGGGGGGAGAGAGAGAGTGTGAAAAACTCATGTCGACCTTTTGACCTGTCGACCTAGTACATGTCGACCAATTGGCCATGTCAACCTTCAGTGGTCGACTAATGACTGTCGACCTAAGCTGTGTCGACCTAAGCTGTGTCGACCTAACGACCGTATCCCTGTATTATAGCCCCATTCTTTATATTTTATGGTTAGTTTGCTTTCCTGATGAGTTCTTGTGCACTGTATAAGTGGGAGCCCAATTAACCCCCCCCCCCCCAAAAAAAAATCATCATATTCTTGCTTGGTCATGCTTCCTGCAGCCTACACAGATGGAAAGCAAAGTGCCGTAAAAGGCAAAACCAGAGCAAGTGTCCTTGTTATCTTTCTCTATACCTCAGTAATACGACTGTTCTTCCTTCACTTTATTGTGGCTACGCCTGGCAAACTTAGCCTGCCGCCCGCCACTCTTATGCAGCACTCTGCCTCCACTGCCAATAACAAGTATATTGTGTGTGACAAAGTCTGTATACTGAACAGAACTTGTATTGGAAACAAGTTGTGTCTTAACCAGTCTAAAAAGCCTGAATGGGCATCCAAAGTCTGGGTTTGAGCGCTTTAGGAGCCCAAACTACGGACTGTAACACATTTTTTTCTCGCAACTGCAAGAAAAAAAAAAATCTGTGGGTGTCTATCAGAAGCAACAATTGAACAGCTCTGATAGATGCCGAATCCTTCAGAAGGCCAGCAGGTGGCGCACTCCACAACTGAATAGGGCCATTATTAGTCTTAACACCATCCTCTCTACTGCCACTTCTGCCCTGTGTCCGAATATAGTGCTATAAAGACATATTGATGATCAATATTAACAAGCCAACTACAATAACAAATCAATCCAGAATGCAACCAGCGTAATCAATAGATGTCCATTTGTCTGTAATAGCTTCTTTTTTGTAAACTGGAAAAGCTGCCACTAGTATTCATTAATAAAATGAAATAAACCTGGTATCAGCAGGGCACACTATGGGGTAGTACAACCAAGAAAAGTAACAACACATCATGTACCACAAATAATAGGTAAGAAACAAATACAGGGTTGGTGCCTTGCAGTGGGACAGAATAAGTTACAATTAAGAAATTCAAATAACATTATAAACAATGTATTCCAAGACGCACGTTTGAGCTACTAGTGGCTAACGGTTGATGGAAGATCCGTTTCCAGGTAATGTGATAACGGTTAATAATAACCTTAATGGAAAATCAGTTAACGAACAGGAATAAAATCGATAAATGAATAAGGATCAATCATAAAAACTAGTAAAAAGATCACTATATAAGTACAATTGCAATACTAATTGCAGATCCAAAATGAAATTTACACGCAATGCCTCTTTATTTACACATTAAAAAAAACACGAGTTTTATGATAAGAACTTACCTTTGTTAAAACTCTTTCTGCGAGGTACACTGGGCTCCACAAGGATAGACATAGGGGGTGTAGAGTAGGATCTTGATCCAAAGCACCAACAGGCTCAAAAGCTTTGACCTTCTTCCCAAGATGCATAGCGCCGCCTCCTATATCACCCCGCCTCCGTGCACAGGAGCTCAGTTTTGTTAACCAGCCCAATGCAGTAGCAAGTAAAAGAGACGACAACTGCCAGTTGCCACAAACACCACACTCTCCCGACAGGAGAAGTGTCAGCGGCAAATGCCATACCAAACCAAAGAAGCTAAGTGCGTCAGGTTGGGCGCCTTGTGGAGCCCAGTGTACCTCGCAGAAAGAGTTTTAACAAAGGTAAGTTCTTACCATAAAACTCGTTTTCTGCTGCGGGGTACACTGGGCTCCACAAGGATTGGACAATGGTGAAGTCATAAAGAAGTTCCTTATGGGAGGGGACGCACTGTAGCGGGCACAAGAACCCTGCGTCCAAATGAAGCATCCCGGGAAGCGGCAGTATCGAAGGCATAGAACCTTATGAACGTGTTCCCGGAGGACCACGTAGCCGCCTTGCACAATTATTCAAGGGTCGCACCACGTTGGGCCGCCCAAGAAGGTCCAACAGACAGAGTAGAATGGGCCTTAATGTGATCAGGAGCAGAGAGACCAGCCTTCACATAAGCATGTGCAATCACCATTCTAATCCATCTGGCCAGAGTTCGCTTGTGAGCAGGCCAGCCCCGTTTGGGAAACCCAAAACACAACAAAAAGAGAAATCAGATTTCCTAATAGGAGCAGTTCTCTTCACATAGATACGGAGAGCCCGTACCAAGAGCCCGTACCAAGTCCAGGCCCTGCTGAAGAAAAGCCAACAACTTGGCTATATTAAACTTGGAAGAGTCATAATCGTTAGATGCGCACCAAACAAAGTAAGAATGCCAGACCCTATAGTAAATTGGAGCAGAAGCCGGTTTCCGGGCCAGCAACATAGTTTGAATGACGGCCTCAGAAAACCCTTTAGCCCTTAAGACGGAAGCTTCAAGAGCCACGTCGTCAAAGACAGCCGGGCTAGGTCCTGGTAGACACAGGGGCCCTGAACGAGGAGGTCTGGGCGTTGTGGAAGTAAAATTGGACGCTCTGACGATAGGCCTTGCAGGTCTGAGAACCAGTGCCGTCTGGGCCACACTGGAGCTATGCGAAGCAGAATTCCTTTTTCTTGCTTGAACTTCCGAATTACCCTGGGCAGGAGTGACACCGGAGGGAACACGTACGGCAGCCGAAACCTCCACGGTACCGCCAGCGCATCCACGAATGCTGCTTGAGGATCCCTTGTTCTTGCTCCGAAGACCGGAACCTTGTGATTGTGTTGAGACGCCATCAGATCTACGTCTGGAAGGCCCCACCTTTCCACTAGGAGTTGAAACCCTTCTGGATGGAGGCCCCACTCGCCGGCATGCACGTCCTGACGACTGAGAAAGTCCGCTTCCCAATTCAAGACTCCCGGAATGAATATTGCCGATATGGCCGGTAGATGGCGTTCTGCCCACTGTAGAATCCGTGAGACTTCCTTCATTGCTAGGCATCGAGTGCCGCCTTGATGATTTATGTAAGCCACTGTGGTGGCGTTGTCCGACTGTACTTGAACAGGACGGTTCTGAATTAAATGCTGGGCTAGGTTCAAAGCATTGAAGACCGCTCGCAACTCCAGAATAATGATCGAGAGGAGGGACTCCTCCTTGGTCCACCGCCCCTAAAGGGAGTGTTGCTCCAGCACCGCGCCACAAACTCCTAACTGGCATCTGTCGTCAACAGGACCCAGTCGGATATCCAGAACGGACGGCCCCTGCACAGTTGCTGGTCCCAGAGCCACCAGAGCAGCGACAGACGGACCTCCGGAGTCAATGAGATCATTTGAGACCTGATCCGGTGAGGCAGGCCGTCCCATTTGGCTAGAATCAGCCTCTGGAGAGGGCGAGAGCGAAATTGAGCGTACTCCACTATGTCGAATACTGACACCATGAGGCCCAGCAACTGCATCGGCGAATGTATCGACACTTGCGGACGAGATAGGAAGCAACGAATCCTGTCCTGAAGTTTCAGGACTTTCTCCTGAGACAGGAACAACCGCTGGTTGTGAGTGTCCAATAGTGCTCCCAGATGCACCATGCTCTGAGCAGGGATCAGGGATAACTTCTTCCAGTTGATGAGCCACCCGTGGGCTTGCAGAAACCGGACCGTCACATCTAGATGACGCAGGGGAATTTGCCAGGATTAACAAGTCGTCCAAATACGGCAGTATCCTGACCCCTTGACGACGGAGTACCACAGTCATTACCGCCATGACTTTTGTAAAGACTCGCGGAGCCGTTGTTAAACCAAAAGGTAAAGCCTGAAACTGGTAATGGCAGTTGCCAATCGCAAATCTCAGGTATTGCTGATGAGACACTGCTATAGGAATATCTCGGTAAGCATCCTGTATATCCAGGGAGACCGTGAAGTCACCAGGTTCCAAGGCCAGAACTATAGAGCGAAGGGTTTCCATCCGGAACTTGGAAACCTTCACAAACCTGTTCAATGCCTTGAAGTTGAGAATGGGCCGGGACCCTCAGAAGCAGACATGATATAACTTGCAGTATCAGCTAACACGGTACAATTTGTCAGCAGCACAATACCTCTAGCCCAAACCCCTGCGCAGTGTAGTCAGCACCAGCAGAGATAAAGGAGAGCTATGGTGACTAAATCAGAGAAAAATACGTAATACAGTATGGTGGTATATGCAATTGCGGTCGAATTGCCGCAAATGTCGAAAAACGGGGCATTTTCGCCACACAAAAAAATGCAACAATGCAATACAGTACTTTTTGACAAAAAAACGGCCGTTTCAGATTCGACTTTTTGAAATTCGACAGTTGTCAAATTCGACATGTCTGCAATGGTAAAAATGCGGCTTTTCGACAAAAGTATATTCAATTGAAGAATGTCGATTCGACAACAGTGCTTTTCGACAGTCATTTCATCAATTTCAGTCCGCCTCATTTTGGTGGCGGAATCTAATAAAAAGAATTAAAAACATGTTTTTTTTTTGTGTGTGTTTTTTGTTGCTAATAGCATATATATTTATATTAGAAGGATTATCTACTTGGTTTGTCTATTAGGAGCTACAAGTATTATATATATATTTTTTTAAAAGAATATTTTTTTTTGACGGACTAAAATAATATGGAGATCAGAGCATGTTTTTCAGTGGGAAGGGGTGGGAATGGGTTAAAAATCAAGAAAAAAAAATGTGTGGGGTCCCCCTCCTAAGCATAACCAGCCTCGGGCTATTTGAGTCGGTCCTGGTTGTAAAAATACGGGGAAAAATTTGACAGGGGATCCCCCATATTTTTACAACCAGCACCGGTCTCTGCGTCCCCCCACCTCCAGCCACCCAAGGGCCAGGGGTGAAGCCCGAGGCTGTCCCCCCCATCCAAGGGCTGCGGATGGGGGACTGATAGCCTTGTGTCAAATAAAAGAATATTGTTTTTTGTAGCAGAACTACAAGTCCCAGCAAGCCTTGCATTTTATTATTTAGCCAAGTACGTGGATTACAAGGAGAAGAGGACAGATGCTACACAGGATTTTTGTGAGTATAATTTTATTTTCAGGTACCCCATGGATTCTACATGGAGAAGTGGACAGAGTCGGCGTGTGAACATAGGTAAGTATGTGTGTGTCGGCGTGCATGTATGTAATAAAGTTTTACTTTCACGGTGTGCGTGTACGGTTTTTATTTGGGTATTTTTTTGCAGTAAAACTACAGGTACCAGCGGGCCCGTTTTCCCCCCGCATGCTGATACTTGTGGTTCTCCAAGTACCAGCTTGCGGGGGAGGCTTGCTGGGACTCGTAGTTCTGCTACAAAAAACAATGTTCTTTTATTTGACACAAGGCTATCAGCCCACCCTCCGCAGCCCTTGGAAGAGGGGGGGGGGGGGGGGGGGGGGACAGCCTCGGGCTTCACCCCTGGCCCTTGGGTGGCTAGAGGGGGGAATCTCTTGATTTAAAGGGTCCCCACTGCTCCAGGGTACCCCGGCCAGCGGTGACTAGTTAGTGATTTAATGCCAGGGCCGCAGGGACCGATATAAAAGTATCCCCCGGCTGTGGCATTATCTCTATGACTAGTGGAGCCCTGTGCTGGTGTTAAAAATACGGGGGACCCCTACGCTTTTTGTCCCCCGTATTTTTTGCACCAGGACCGGACGCAGAGCCCGGTGCTGGTTGTAAAAATACGGGGTATCCCCTGTCAATTTTTTTCCCATATTTTTACAACCAGGACTGGCTCAAAGAGCCCGAGGCTGGTTATGCTTAGGAGGGGGGACCCCACGCAATTTTTTTCTGGGTTTTTTAAATACTTTTGTGCCGTCCAAAAAGTTGAATCCAGGACGTACACTATCCATCAATTGGTCTGTTTTTCGACAGCGGGACTGTCAAATCCATTTTTTATTGAATATGTCGAATTCAGGTCCCGGCGGCAGGGTGTCTGACTGTCGAATTGTGTCGAATTAAAAAACGGTCCAATTCCAGCCGGACTAACAATAATACTGCACTGGACTAGCTTACACAGCTATATAACAATAGATATAACAGTACACAGTAAGAACTGGATGTATATCACAGGGTAATTGTACTAGGAAACCCTGACTAAGTGCACTCTTTCTTAACTAACACTGACTAAAAAAGGCAGGTAGAAAACTGAAGTGTCTTGTAAAGTCACAGCACTGACAACCAGGCGGCTTTACATAGGAGGATTTGCCCAAGCATTCCCAGGAACATTGAGCTGAGGGATAATGGCGCCGCAGACACTGCCAGGGAGTGAGGGAAGACAGATATGCAGCTCCAGGGCGGGAACATTTGCGGGAAATGGCGCCCTGGGGCTGGGGGAGGGGCTCCAGGTCTAAGCCTTATCCCCTCTGCTGGCAAAACCACCGGGTACTGCGGGCTACTTGTAAAAAAGGTTTAGAGAGAAAACCTGACCTGCACCCATGCCCTGGTGATCTAGTGGGATCGCCTGTACTGCCACAGTATGCATGGCCAGCGCGCGCGGCCCGCCTCCCACCGGCCGCGCCGGATCGCGATAAAGTGCGGCTCCCGCGAGCGGGACCCACTTACCTCCTCCCGAAGTGCGGCCACGCGATCCCGGAGAGCCCCAGCCGTGTGTGACTAACTTGGAAGAAAACCGGAGCCTCCTGCTGTAGGTACCCGTCAACAAGGGCACGGGAGTGTACAGCGCCGCTGCGGGAGAGATGGA
This sequence comes from Pseudophryne corroboree, assembly GCF_028390025.1. Taxonomy (NCBI): domain Eukaryota; kingdom Metazoa; phylum Chordata; class Amphibia; order Anura; family Myobatrachidae; genus Pseudophryne; species Pseudophryne corroboree. The sequence goes on from NC_086448.1 coordinate 165,656,292, forward strand.
GCTGCAGCAGGCAATGTCTACTGACATCCAGCACAATCTGTGCCTCTGCTGCAGCCCTTGTAGTCTTCTTTTTTCCTCAGAAAAAGCTTTTTTCTAGAGCTGCTGTGAGCAGCTCTTCCTGTCACATGCTTGCACTGCAAGCACCAACTACAAACTGAGCTCCTGTGAACGGAGGCGGGGTGATATAGGAGGCGGGGCTATGCATCTTGGGAAGAAGGTCAAAGCTTTTGAGCCTGTTGGTGCTTCGGATCAAGATCCCACTCTACACCCCCTATGTCTATCCTTGTGGAGCCCAGTGTACCCCGCAGAAGAATTTTTTTTTTAAAATAAATAAAATTGTTTATGTGCGCCCAATCTCCCGTCTAAAGTGACAGGAGATTTGGGGGATGGGGGGGGGGGGGGCATTTATTTTTTCTGCTGCAGTGCCGGGTTTAGCTGCGTTAAATGACTGAAACAGACTAAAGTGCTGGGCACAATGCAAATAGTGACTTTTGGGCACACAACCGGGTCACTTTCCGCACATTTCGGAGGGCTGTGAGCAGGAATGCCAGCACCGGTTTGTGCCTGATTGGAGCAACAAACCAGTTGCTCCATCGGGCGCCCCACACTGACAGCCACCGGTGTAAACAATTCCATTTCCCCCTATGTGTCAATACTAAAAGCAACTTCATCAGTAGGCTGGAATCTAGGATATAGGTTTTTTTTATTGGACACAATTCATAAAGGGGATTACCAATATTATACAGCTGTTTATCCATAATATATATATATATATATATATATATATATATATATATATATATATATATATATATATATACATACATACATACATACACACACACACTTCTATAGGAATTATTTTTTTATACAGTGATTTTTTTATTTGAGTTCTTAAGTATAATTATCAGGTACTGTATTCTTTGTTTTCATTAAAAAAAAAAAAAGTTCAAATGGATTAATGGTTCATAAAATGATATTTTGCCATCAAATACCTCCAAGTACAAAATGGTCCCGTCAGAGTACTTTCTTATTTTAAAACAAGTACAAAGCGACAAGAGACCTGTAAAAATAAAGTAGTATGAAGAACCCCCCTCAATCAGGAGCAAAATTAGTGCAAACCTCCAAAAGTTCTGTGCGGTCTCTGAAATGGTTAATAAGCAGCCCACTACTCTCAATATGTGAGTAACAATGAATGCTAAAGAGGAACTAATAGCAGAACACAAAAATGCAGCAGATGATGAATGAAAGATCTGGCTGCTAGGGTAGCGGATGGTAACCGGTCATCTTCTGTACAAAGCGGAGAATCATTGGTGCCTCATAGGGGGGAATGCAATAGAGAGCCCAGAGGTAGATCCTGGGCGCAGCATGCTCAGGTCAGTAACACAGGCTGGGAAAATATTAATCCATTATGAACCACTGCAATTAGCAAAAAGTACACAGTGATTAAGAAGTATATGACTAACAAGATGTACAAAGCACTAACGCTATTTCAGTGTTCAGAGTCACCTTAGCTACCACAACTACAGCCGAGTCGGGCCAGTAATTATGAAGGGGAAAGATACACGAATATTCTATTTGAAGAGCCCACATCCTGGAGCAAACTGGTGTGGTGAGTTGCCAACTGCAGTGTGTGCTCATCTCCCATTCTATTTGCAATTTGGGGTGTCTTAACCTTTTGATCACTAGGTAGATATATATATATATATATATATATATATATATATATATATACACACACACACACACACACATACACTGTATGTATGCACACATATACATATTAATTATATATATATATATATATATATATATATATATATATATACACACACACACACACATACACTGTATGTATGCACACATATACATATTAATTATATATATATATATATATATATATATATATATATATATATATATACACACACACACACACACACTGCTCAAAAAATAAAGGGAACACTGAAATAACATCCTTGATCTGAATGAATTAAATCTTCATATTAAATACTTTCTCATTTACATAGATGAATGTGCTGACAACAAAATCACACAAAAATTATCAATGGAAATCAAATTTATTAACCCATGGAGGTCTGGATTTGGAGTCACCCTCAAAATTAAAGTGGAAAAACACACTACAGGCTGATCCAACTTTGATGTAATGTCTTTAAAACAAGTCAAAATGAGGCTCAGTAGTGTGTGTGGCCTCCACGTGCCTGTATGACCTCCCTACAACCCACACAAGTGGTTCAGGTAGTGCAGCTCATCCAGGATGGCACATCAATGCGAGCTGTGGTAAGGTGGTTTGCTGTGTCTGTCAGAGTAGTGTCCAGAGCATGGAGGCGCTACCAGGAGACAGGCCAGTACATCTGGAGACGTGGAGGAGGCAGTAGGAGGGCAACAACCCAGCAGCAGGACCGCTACCTCCGCCTTTGTGCAAGGAGGAACAGGAGGAGCACTGCCAGAGCCCTGCAAAATGACCTCCAGCAAGCCACAAATGTGCATGTGTCTACTCAAACGATCAGAAACAGACTCCATGAGGGTGGTATGAGGGGCCGACACCCACAGGTGGGGGTTGTGCTTACAGCCCAACACCGTGCAGGACGTTTGGCATTTGCCAGAGAACACCAAGATTGGCAAATTCGCCACTGGCGCCCTGTGCTCTTCACAGATGAAAGCAGGTTCTCACTGAGCACATGTGACAGACGTGACAGAGTCTGGAGACGCCAAGGAGAATGTTCTGCTGCCTACAACATCCTCCAGCATGACCGGTTTGGCAGTGGGTCAGTAATGGTGTGGGGTGGCATTTATTTGGAGGGCCACACAGCCCTCCATGTGCTCGCCAGAGGTAGCCTGACTGCCATTAGGTACCGAGATGAGATCCTCAGACCCCTTGTGAGACCATATGCTGGTGCGGTTGGCCCTGGGTTCCTCCTAATGCAAGACAATGCTAGACCTCATGTGGCTGGAGTGTGTCAGCAGTTCCTGCAAGATGAAGGCATTGATGCTATGGACTGGCCCGCCCGTTCCCCAGACCTGAATCCAATTGAGCACATCTGGGACATCATGTCTCGCTGCATCCACCAACTCGTTGCACCACAGACTGTCCAGGAGTTGGCGGATGCTTTAGTCCAGGTCTGGGAGGAGATCCCTCAGGAGACCATCCGCCACCTCATCAGGAGCATGCCCAGGCATTGTAGGGAGGTCATACAGGCACGTGGAGGCCACACACACTACTGAGCCTCATTTTGACTTGTTTTAAGGACATTACATCAAAGTTGGATCAGCCTGTAGTGTGTTTTTCCACTTTAATTTTGAGTGTGACTCCAAATCCAGACCTCCATGGGTTAATAAATTTGATTTCCATTGATAATTTTTGTGTGATATTGTTGTCCGCACATTCAACTACGTAAAGAACACAGTATTTAATAACAATATTTCATTCATTCAGATCTAGGATGTTATTTTAGTGTTCCCTTTATTTTTTTGAGCAGTGTATATACACACACACACACTACCAGTCAAAGGTTTGGGCACACTTTCTCATTCAATTGAATGAGAAAGTGTGTCAGAACTTTTGACTGGTACTGTACTAAAACCCATGCACAATTTGATTAACATCCACCGGTCTCTTTCTCAAATGGAAATAGAAAGTTCCAAACACTGGAAGTTCTGAAAAACAACAAACAATCTCGTCTTCTGTTTGTCTTTGTAACTGTTACACAGAGACACAAAAATACCCTTCTGGATTGCATTTCAAAGAAATTGCTTGTCCAGAGACCCCCTTGCCGGTGCCGGAGTCCTAACGTATCAATTCCTATGTGAGAATGTCGTAAGGGCAATTTGTTCCCAAATGTCAAAACCTTTTAAAACACACCTTAAAGAAACCTCATAAGTGCATCGTTCGTGTAGTGTTCATTTTAGCACCCTGCACCTCCCAACCCATGCAGTTCCTCTTTCCTGCCTGGGGTGTCGTTCCCTGCTCTGGATGCTTCTAGAACACTCTGGTCTGTTTCTCACCACAGATACACAAACCAGAGTGTCCTAGTAGCATCCAGAGCAGGGAACGACAACCCAGGTAGGAAAGAGGAACTGTATGAGTTGTTAGAGGTGCAGGGTGCTAGAACTAAACACTACACTGTATAAAATAGGTTAAAACAGATTATTACCTACTGTATACATTTACAGTGTATGGCACCTAGTGCCAATTCGTCCATCTAGAAAATGGCGAACATGCCTCGAGCTTATAATGTGCGACCGGTCTCCGGCCACACCTTCACAGAATGGCCATGGATGAAACCCATCTGGAGCTGTATCAATAAATGTAAAGTACAATCTGAAACCTGCTAGCCCTTATTTCTGAGAATTTTAAAGTATCAATTCAGAAGAGAGGGATAGATGAGTCTATTAAAAGAAGGTCTTGGTCAGTTTTTGGAGTAAGTGTCATGTATGCATTTGTAAATTTGAGAGTTGGGTAGGATTATCTTTATAAATTTTCTTACATAGTTCTACCAATGTAAAACCTTGCCATATGTCCCAGTAAACCTGTCAGGTCCGGGAATTTTGAAAAAACATTGCTTTTAATATTACTTCCACGTGAAATCTTTCTTTCAAAAACTGCTGCTTAGTATATATAGCCCTTATACTTTGTATACCTTGTTAGTACCTTTTTTATGCTGATAACCGTAGTATTGCATTGTGCTGGGTTGTTTTTTTTTTTTTTTTTTTACTTCTACATTTGGGGGTATATGCAATTGTGGTCGAATTCCGGCTGGAATTCGACCGTTTTGAATTTGACACAATTCGACAGTCGAAACCCTCCCGCCGGGACCCGAATTCGACATATTCAATAAATAACGGATTCGACAGTCCCAATTGACGAATAGTGGGCGGCCTGGATTTGACTTCATGGACGGCACAAAAGTGTTCAAAAAATTGTGAATAAAATTGCGTGGGGTCCCCCCTCCTAAGCATAACCAGCCTCGGGATCTTTGAGCCGGTTCTGGTTGTAAAAATACGGGGGGGGGGGGGGGGGGGAAATGACAGGGGTTCCCCCGTATTTTAACAACCAGCACCGGGCTCTGCATCCAGTCCTAGTGCAAAAAATACGGGGGACAAAAGACGTAGGGGTCCCCCGTATTTTTCACACCAGCACCGGGCTCCACATAACCTTGCGGTCTACCGCTGACCGCAAAGTTCCCACCATTGGATACAATGGAGCGCCTATGCGCTACAATGTATCTCGAGTGCGCTGCCTGATTGACAGCTCAGGTGCGCACAGCGAATCAGGAGAGTGCCATGACATGGCACTCCCTGATTGGCTGAAGGGACCCTCTTTGACAGCAGTCACGGGGGATCCCGCCAGTCGGGGAAAGGGGTCCCATGTGTAAACATGGGACCCCTTTCAGTGCGTGGTTTGGGTTCTTCATTTTTTTTTTTATGCCAAGTACGTGGATTACAAACAAGAAGAGGACAGATCTACACTGGATTGTTGTAAGTATAATTTTATTTACAGGTACCCCGTGGATTCTATGTGGAGAAGGGGACCGGCTCTTCGTGTCAACATAGGTAAGTATGTTATGTATGTAGGTGTGCATGTATGTAATAAAGTTATACTGTCGCGGTGTATGTGTACTGTTTTTATATGGGTATTTTTTTTGTAGTAGAACTACAGGTACCAGCGGACCCGTTTCCCCCCCGCATGCTTGTACTTGTGGTTCTCCAAGTACCAGCTTGCAGGGGGAGGCTTGCTGGGACTTGTAGTGATGCTACAAAAAACAATATTTTTTTTGACACATGGCTATCAGCCCCCCATCCGCCGCCCTTGGATGGGGGGGGGCAGCCTCGGGCTTCACCCATGGCCCTTGGGTGGCTGGAGGGGGGGACCCCTTGATTTATGGGGTCCCCACTTCTCCAGGGTACCCCGGCCAGGGGTGACTAGTTGGGGATTTAATGCCACGGCCGCAGGGACCAATATAAAAGTGTCCCCCGGCTGTGGCATTATCTCTCTAGCTAGTGGAGCCCGGTGCTGGTGTGAAAAACACGGGTGACCCATATGTCTTTTGTCCCCCGTATTTTTTGCACCAGGACCGGACGCAGAGCCCGGTGCTGGTTGTTAAAATACGGGGGAACCCCTGTCATTTTTTCCCCCCGTATTTTTACAACCAGAACCGGCTCAAAGAGCCCGAGGCTGGTTATGCTTAGGAGGGGGGACCCCACGCAATTTTTTTCAGGAATTTTAACACTTTCACACCCCTTCCAACCTAAAAATATGCACTGATCTCTCCATATTATTGTAGTTAGTTTAAAAAAAAAAATATTCTTTTAAAAAAATCGATTAATACTTGTGGCTCCTAAGGACAAACCAAGTAGATAATCTCTTCTAATATAAATAGATATGCTATTAGCAATAAAAAAAGCACCAAGAAATACATGGTTTTTAAAAAAAATAAGAATTTACTTACCGATAATTCTATTTCTCATAGTCCGTAGTGGATGCTGGGAACTCCGTAAGGACCATGGGGAATAGCGGCTCCGCAGGAGACTGGGCACAAAAGTAAAAGCTTTATGACTAGCTGGTGTGCACTGGCTCCTCCCCCTATGACCCTCCTCCAAGCCTCAGTTAGGATACTGTGCCCGGACGAGCGTACATAATAAGGAAGGATCTTGAATCCCGGGTAAGACTCATACCAGCCACACCAATCACACCGTACAACTTGTGAACTGAACCCAGTTAACAGTATGATAAACGTAGGAGCCTCTGAAAAGATGGCTCACAACAATAAACAACCCGATTTTTGTAACAATAACTATATACAAGTATTGCAGACAATCCGCACTTGGGATGGGCGCCCAGCATCCACTACGGACTATGAGAAATAGAATTATCGGTAAGTAAATTCTTATTTTCTCTGACGTCCTAGTGGATGCTGGGAACTCCGTAAGGACCATGGGGATTATACCAAAGCTCCCAAACGGGCGGGAAAGTGCGGATGACTCTGCAGCACCGAATGAGAGAACTCCAGGTCCTCCTCAGCCAGGGTATCGAATTTGTAAAATTTAGCAAACGTGTTTGCCCCTGACCAAGTAGCTGCTCGGCAAAGTTGTAAAGCCGAGACCCCTCGGGCAGCCGCCCAAGATGAGCCCACCTTCCTTGTGGAATGGGCTTTTACAGATTTTGGCTGTGGCAGGCCTGCCACAGAATGTGCAAGCTGAATCGTACTACAAATCCAACGAGCAAACGTCTGCTTAGAAGCAGGAGCACCCAGCTTGTTGGGTGCATACAGGATAAACAGCGAGTCAGATTTTCTGACTCCAGCCGTCCTGGAAACATATTTTCAGGGCCCTGACTACGTCCAGCAACTTGGAGTCCTCCAAGTCCCTAGTAGCCGCAGGCACCACAATAGGCTGGTTCATGTGAAACGCTGAAACCACCTTAGGGAGAAATTGAGGGCGAGTCCTCAGTTCTGCCCTGTCTGAATGAAAAATTAGGTAAGGGCTTTTATATGATAAAGCCGCCAATTCTGAGACACGCATGGCTGAAGCCAGGGCTAACAGCATGACCACTTTCCATGTGAGATATTTTAATTCCACAGTGGTGAGTGGTTCAAACCAATGTGACTTTAGGAGACTCAACACTACATTGAGATCCCAAGGTGCCACTGGAGGCACAAAAGGAGGCTGTATATGCAGTACCCCTTTGACAAACGTCTGAACTTCAGGCACTGAAGCCAGTTCTTTTTGGAAGAATATTGACAGGGCCGAAATTTGAACCTTAATGGACCCTAATTTTAGGCCCATAGATAGTCCTGTTTGCAGGAAATGCAAGAAACGACCCAGTTGAAATTCCTCTGTAGGGGCCTTCTTGGCCTCACACCACGCAACATATTTTCGCCAAATGCGGTGATAATGTTTCGCGGTTACATCCTTCCTGGCCTTGATCAGGGTAGGGATGACTTCATCTGGAATGCCTTTTTCCTTCAGGATCCGGCGTTCAACCTCCATGCCGTCAAACGCAGCCGCGGTAAGTCTTGGAACAGACCAGGTCCCTGCTGGAGCAGGTCCTTTCTTAGAGGTAGAGGCCACGGGTCCTCCGTGAGCATCTCTTGAAGTTCCGGGTACCAAGTCCTCCTTGGCCAATCCGGAGCCACGAGTATAGTTCTTACTCCTCTCCTTCTTATGATTCTCAATACTTTGGGTATGAGAGGCAGAGGAGGGAACACATACACTGACTGGTACACCCACAGTGTTACCAGAGCGTCCACCGCTATCGCCTGAGGGTCCCTTGACCTGGCGCAATATCTGTCTAGTTTCTTGTTGAGGCGAGACGCCATCATGTCCACCCTTGGTTTTTCCCAACGGTTTACAATCACGTGGAAGACTTCTGGGTGAAGTTCCCACTCCCCCGGGTGGAGGTCGTGTCCGTTTACGTGGGCGACTGCCGTGATGTTGCCTGATTGGATCAATACCGACTGACCCTGAAGCAGAGGCCTTGCTTGACTTAGGGCATTGTAAATTGCCCTTAGTTCCAGGATATTTATGTGAAGAGACGTTTCCATGCTTGACCACAAGCCCTGGAAATTTCTTCCCTGTGTGACTGCTCCCCAGCCTCTCAGGCTGGCATCCGTGGTCACCAGAATCCAGTCCTGAATGCCGAATCTGCGGCCCTCTAGAAGATGAGCACTCTGCAACCACCACAGGAGAGACACCCTTGTCCTTGGAGATAGGGTTATCCGCTGATGCATCTGAAGATGCGATCCGGACCATTTGTCCAGCAGATCCCACTGAAAAGTTCTTGCATGGAATCTTCCGAATGGAATCGCTTCGTAAGAAGCCACCATCTTTCCCAGGACCCTTGTGCATTGATGCACTGACACTTGTCCTGGTTTCAGGAGGTTCCTGACTAGCTCGGATAACTCCCTGGCCTTCTCCTCAGGGAGAAACACCTTTTTCTGGACTGTGTCCAGAATCATCCCTAGGAACAGTAGACGTGTTGTTGGAATCAGCTGCGATTTTGGAATATTTAGAATCCACCCGTGCTGACGTAGCACTACCTGAGATAGTGCTACTCCGACCTCTAACTGTTCCCTGGACCTTGCCCTTATCAGGAGATCGTCCAAGTAAGGGATAATTAAGACGCCTTTTCTTCGAAGAAGAATCATCATTTTACTCTAAGCAGCTCAGGAGAGCTACCTAGCATGCACCCTTCTCGGCCGGGCACAAAAATCTAACTGAGGCTTGGAGGAGGGTCATAGGGGGAGGAGCCAGTGCACACCAGCTAGTCATAAAGCTTTTACTTTTGTGCCCAGTCTCCTGCGGAGCCGCTATTCCCCATGGTCCTTACGGAGTTCCCAGCATCCACTAGGACGTCAGAGAAAAATTATTGGATCACGACAGGAAAATGCCCACCTGTACATGTATATAGGTAATTTTGCCATAGGAGAGGTATTCATTGCTGCCCAGGGCGCCGCCCCTGCGCCCTGCACCCTTACAGTGACCGGAGTGTGTGCGGTGTATGGGAGCAATGGCGCACAGCTGCAGTGCTGTGCGTTACCTCAGTGAAGCACCCGAAAGGCTTCTGCCGCCTCAGAGTCTTTCTTCTTTTCTTCCGGCTCTGTGAGGAGAACGGCGGCGCGGCTCTGGGATGAACGCCCAGGACGAACCTGTGTTCCACTCCCTCTGGAGCTAATGGTGTCCAGTAGCCGAGAAGCAGAGCCTATCATTTAAGTAGGTCTGCTCCTCTCTCCTCAGTCCCTCGATGCAGGGAGCCTGTTGCCAGCAGTGCTCCCTGAAAATAAGAAAAAAACCTAACAAATATGCTTTCTTAGCAGGAAACTCAGGAGAGCTCCCTGCAGTGCACCCATCTCTTCTGGGCACAGTCTAAAAACTGAGGTCTGGAGGAGGGGCATAGAGGGAGGAGCCAGTGCACACCCAGATCCAAAGTCTTTCTTAAAGTGCCCATGTCTCCTGCGGAGCCCGTCTATTCCCCATGGTCCTTACGGAGTCCCAGCATCCTCTAGGACGTTAGAGAAAAATAATTTATTCCATTTGGAAATAAGGCTGTAACATAACAAAATGTGGAAAAAGAGAACTCTGTGATGGGATGCGCTGTAAATGAATGGAAAGGGAGGCGCAACCCAAACTTGTACTGACCTTTGCAATTTTGATTCCTACCTGTGCAAAGGTATCACACAGTCTGAGCAAATAAGACTGCATTCATAGCCCTGAAACAGTCATTATTTAACAAGCTTGATAGCACAGAGTAAATCTTTTTAACATCCATTCTCTGTTACATGCTCTTAGATGTGCTCATAATATACACACACTCAGTACATCTGTCATGCACTAATTTGGGACAATGTAGCCAAGTGGTACAATGCAATTTAATAAAATATCAATGTATTTACACACTGCAAATTCTCATGGAAAGGGACACACACCTTAGAGAGAGAAATTAGTATTTCCTTTAAAATAAAAAATGATAATAAAAAAAGATTCTCTTATGCAAAAATTCCATGCCAGCTGTATCGGGCCTTATAGTGTTAGATGCCTGTATTAAAATAGTGTTTAACTAAAAGGTGATAAACAGCTATGTATCATTAAACAACCAATGTCTTTATCAGACTACATTAACCACTGAACAGCTTATCATTTGGAAGTATATAGCAACCTAAATTAAGCATGGTCTTCTGCCAAGTGTTCTAGTGCTCTGCTCCAGATTTAAAAAAAAAAAAATTAAGAATATTCTATAAAAACAAAATAGTTGTTAATTCCACATATTATCCTTATTCCAACTCTAGAAGTGCTTCCACCAAGCACAAATTTTGGTTCAGACAAGTATTTCTCAGTGCCAACATTAACGGATTAATAGGGAAGGACATTTCTGCAGAAACGATGCTGGAGCCCCCCAACAACCAGATCCTACCATTGTCCTAGCATAGATTATAACAGTAATGCAAAAATGAGATTTGATGCAATGTGTTACAGCACTTCATTTCTCCACTACGTCCCTAGCTATGCTAACATGAATGCATAATGTATGAATTAAATCACAAAATATTTTGATAATCCAATATTAGTATGATTTTCTAGTCTGTGGTGGAAAGACCACTACCCAAAATTATTCTGTCCTTGCACCAATTAGTGACCACCTGTAGAGCTAGAACAGCCATGATGACAGTACTGTAAAAAAAACAATTGAAGTCAAATTGTGTAACACTATTGCAACAGAAGGCAGGTTTTCCCATCCTGCCAACATTAAACGTATACAAACAGATAAGGAAACCTATCCTTCCAGGAATGCTTATGAATGTGGTTGGAGGTGGAAAGAAGGGCTTATAAAGTATCCAATATGTCTTATCTGTAAAACTTTCAGACTGTATCTGTACGGCATACTAATCATTCTCTATTTTAATTTTTTTCATAATTTGTAATATACATAAATATTTTTAAAAACGTTTTTAGTCAAGACATGAAATAACATATTCCAAGCATTGAATAAAAAACAATGGATTTCAAAGCACAGCATACGTATAGAACAAAAGTAACAGAGAGCGTCATCAAGACATCAGAGGATAAGTCTGTAAATCATCACACAAAAAAACACCCCATGAAAAAAAGCCAGCGGTATTTACAATGATAGGATATATATATGTAATGAAAAAAATAAATGTGTAACAATTAGATTCGATTCTTAAACATACACTCAAAATAAACAAGTGAAGAGAATGAAAAATATCTATTAATACAATTGACTAAAACATAACTATAGGAAGACCTAGGGGTATATGCAATTGCGGTCGAATTGCTGAAAAGGTCGAAAAACTGGTAATTTTCGACACAAAAAAACCTGTCGAATTTGATTCGACAATGCAATACAGTACTTTGACAAAAAAACCTGCCGTTTCATTTTCGACTTTTTTTCAATTCGACTTTTTTTCAATTCGACATGTCTGCAATGTTAAAATGCGGCTTTACGACAAAAGTATATTCAATTGAAGAATGTCGATTCGACAACAGTGCTTTTCGACAGTCATTTCGTCAATTTCATTCGCCTCATTTTCCTGTCGTGATCCAATAAAAATGTTTAAAAAACATGTACTTTTTGGTGCTTTTTTATTGCTAATAGCATATCTATTTATATTTGAAGAGATTATCTACTTGGTTTGTCCTTAGGAGCCACAAGTGTTAATCGATTTTTTTTTTAAATATTTTTTTTTAAACTAACTACAATAATATGGAGAGATCAGTGCATATTTTTAGGTTGGAAGGGGTGTGAAAGTGTTAAAATTCCTGAAAAAAATTGCGTGGGGTCCCCCCTCCTAAGCATAACCAGCCTCGGGCTCTTTGAGCCGGTCCTGGTTGTAAAAATACAGGGGGGGGGGGGGGGGGGGGGGAGAGTGGGAAATGACAGGGGTTCCCCCGTATTTTAACAACCAGCACCGGGCTCTGCGTCCGGTCCTGGTGCAAAAAATACGGGGGACAAAAGACATAGGGGTCACCCGTGTTTTTCACACCAGCACCGGGCTCCACTAGCTAGAGAGATAATGCCAAAGCCGGGGGACACTTTTATATTGGTCCCTGCGGCCGTGGCATTAAATCCCCAACTAGTCACCCCTGGCCGGGGTACCCTGGAGAAGTAGGGACCCCATAAATCAAGGGGACCCCATAAATCAAGGGGTCCCCCCCTCCAGCCACCCGAGGGCCAGGGGTGAAGCCCGAGGCTGTCCCCCCCCCCCCATCCAAGGGCGGCGGATGGGGGGCTGATAGCCATGTGTCAAAAAAAGAATATTGCTTTTTGTAGCATCACTACAAGTCCCAGCAAGCCTCCCCCTGCAAGCTGGTACTTGGAGAACCACAAGTACCAGCATGCGGGGGGGGGGGGGGGGGGGGACGGGCCCGCTGGTACCTGTAGTTCTACTACAAAAAAAAATACCCATATAAAAACAGTACACACACACCGCGACAGTATAACTTTATTACATACATGCACACCTACATACATACATACTTACCTATGTTGACACGAAGAGCCGGTGCCCTTCTCCACATAGAATCCACGGGGTACCTGTAAATAAAATTATACTCGCAACAATCCAGTGTAGATCGGTCCTCTTCTTGTTTGTAATCCAAGTACTTGGCATAAAAAAAAAAAAAACGAAGAACCCGAACCATGCACTGAAAGGGGTCCCATGTTTACACATGGGACCCCTTTCCCCGACTGGCGGGATCCCCCGTGACTGCTGTCAAAGAGGGTCCCTTCAGCCAATCAGGGAGCGCCATGTCATGGCACTCTCCTGATTGACAGCTCAGGTGCGCACAGCCAATCAGGCGACACACTCGAGATACATTGTAGCGCATAGGCGCTCCATTGTATCCAATGGTGGGAACTTTGCGGTCAGCGGTAGACCGCAAGGTTATGTGGAGCCCGGTACTGGTGTGAAAAATACGGGGGACCCCTACGTCTTTTGTCCCCCCGTATTTTTTGCACCAGGACTGGATGCAGAGCCCGGTATTGGTTGTTAAAATACGGGGGAACCCGTGTCATTTTTCCCCCCGTATTTTTACAACCAGGACCGTCTCAAAGAGTCCGAGGCTGGTTATGCTTAGGAGGGGGGACCCCACGCAATTTTATTCACAGTTTTTTAAACACTTTTGTGCCGTCCATGAAGTCAAATCCAGGCCGCCCACTATTCGTCAATTGTTCCGTTTTTCGACAGCGGGACTGTCGAATCCGTTATTTATTGAATATGTCGAATTCGGGTCCCGGCGGGAGGGTTTCGACTGTCGAATTGTGTCAAATTCAAAAACGGTCGAATTCCAGGCGGAATTCGACCACAATTGCATATACCCCCAAATGTAGAAGTTAAAAAAAAAAAAAAACAACCCAGCACAATGCAATACTACTGTTATCAGCATAAAAAAGGTACTAACAGGGTATACAAAGTATAAGGGCTATATATATACTAAGCAGCAGTTTTTGAAAGAAAGATTTCACGTGGAAGTAATATTAAAAGCAATGTTTTTTCAAAATTCCCAGACCTGACAGGTTTACTGGGACATATGGCAAGGTTTTACATTGGTAGAACTATGTAAGAAAATTTATAAAGATAATCCTACCCAACTCTCAAATTTACAAATGCATACATGACACTTACTCCAAAAACTGACCAAGACCTTCTTTTAATAGACTCATCTATCCCTCTCTTCTGAATTGATACTTTAAAATTCTCAGAAATAAGGGCTAGCAGGTTTCAGATTGTACTTTACATTTATTGATACAGCTCCAGATGGGTTTCATCCATGGCCATTCTGTGAAGGTGTGGCCGGAGACCGGTCGCACATTATAAGCTCGAGGCATGTTCGCCATATTCTAGATGGACGAATTGGCACTAGGTGCCATACACTGTAAATGTATACAGTAGGTAATCTGTTTTAACCTATTTTATACAGTGTAGTGTTAGTTCTAGCACCCTGCACCTCTAACTCCTCATACAGTTCCTCTTTCCTACCTGGGGTGTCGTTCCCTGCTCTGGATGCTACTTGGACACTCTGGTTTGTGTATCTGTGGTGAGAAACAGACCAGAGTGTTCTAGAAGCATCCAGAGCAGGGAACGACACCCCAGGCAGGAAAGAGGAACTGCATGGGTTGGGAGGTGCAGGGTGCTAAAATGAACACTACACGAACGATGCACTTATGAGGTTTCTTTAAGGTGTGTTTTAAAAGGTTTTGACATTTGGGAACAAATTGTCCTTACGACATTCTCACATAGAAATTGA